>NC_037679.1:77235318-77238550 GCF_003255815.1 Theropithecus gelada | reverse complement strand
TTTTTTTTTTTTTTTTTTTTTTGAGAAGGACTCTCACTCTGTCGCCCAGGCTGGAGTGCAGTGGCGCGATCTTAGCTCACTTCAAGTTCCGCCTCCCTGGTCACACCATTCTATGCCTCAGCCTCCTGAGTAGCTGGGATTACAGGCGCCCGCCACCATGGCCGGCTAATTTTTTGTATTTTTAGTAGAGACGGGGTTTCACCGTGTTAGCCAGGATGGTCTCGATCTCCTGACCTCGTTATTTGCCCACTTCGGCCTCCTGAAGTGCTGGGATTACAGGTGTGAGCCACCGCGCTTGGCCTAAATGGCACCATTTTACACTCACTTAAGTGTTTAAAGTCAAAAAGACCAGGCTGGGCATGGTGGCTTACACCTGTAATCCCAGCATTTTCGGAGGCCAAGGCGGGCAGATCACAAGGTCAGGAGATCAAGACCATCCTGGCTAACACAGTGAAATCTTGTCTCTACTAAAAATACAAAAAATTAGCCGGGCACGGTGCTGGGCGCCTGTAGCCCCAGCTACTCGGGAGGCTGAGGCAGGAGAATGGCATAAACTCGGGAGGCGGAGCTTGAAGTGAGCTGAGATGGCGCCACTGCACTCCAGCCTGGGCGACAGAGCGAGACTCTGTCTCAAAAAGAAAAAAAAAAAAGACTGACAACACCTAATGCTGGCATGGAGCTACAAGGATGTTATATGCTCTACTGAAACTTTCAGATATTGCTGATCAGAGTATAAAGTTTTCTTTTTCTTTTTTCTTTAAGACAGGATCTCTATCACCAAGCCCCGAATGCAGTGGTGTGATCACAGCTCACTGCAGCTAAAGTATAACATTTTCAACCATTTGGAGAACCTTGGGGAAATTTCCATGACTAACAATTCTACTCTTCAGTATTCACCCAAGAAAAATGGAAACACCTGCCTACAAAATGACAAGAATGTATACATACAAGAATATATGGTGGGCCAGGCACAGTGGCTCACACCTGTAATCCCAGCACTTTGGGAGGCCGAGCCGGGCAGATCATCTGAGGTCAGGAGTTCAAGACCAGCCTGGAACATGGAGAAACCCTGTCTATACTAAAAATACAAAAATTAGCTGGGCATGGTGGCGTCTGCCTGTCATCCCAGCTACTTAGGAGGCTAAGGCAGGAGAATCATTTGAACCCAGGAGGTGGAGGTTGCAGTGAGCTCAGATCAAGCCATTGCAATACAGCCTGGGAGACAGAGCGAGACTCCATCTCAGAAAAAAAAAAAAAAAAAAGAAAAAGAATAGTGAAAGTGATTTATGGAGACAGGAGTCAGAATATGGTTAGCTCTGGGGGAATTTAAGTAAAAAGATCACGTGAGAACTTGCTGGAGGATGGAAATGTCATCTATCTTTCCAATGGCTGGTACCTTCCATGGGTGTAGGCATTGATCACATTTGCTGACTGAACCCTTCCGATCTGTGCATTTTGTTACATGTAAATTATACCATATTACAAGAATATGGAAAAAGCAACAACAAGAAAATGAGTTACTGAGGCTTTTTTTAAAAATGAGAACACAGCTCTTACTTGAGAGAACTGCTTTATTCTCATGGGTAAGCTTCCCATAATTAAGCTGCCTAATTTTATAACTGCCCTAGACAACTTAATAGGTCCCTGGGAAATCTGTCCCTTTACCATCTACTATGCATATGTGAGAGGGTTTAAAGGCATCTGAAGCTTCCGGGTCTCCAGAGAAAACATGATCCCTTGGCCGGGCGCGGTGGCTCAAGCCTGTAATCTCAGCACTTTGGGAGGCCGAGGCGGGTGGATCACGAGGTCAGGAGATCGAGACTATCCTGGCTAACATGGTGAAACCCCATCTCTACTAAAAATACAAAAAACTAGCCGGGCGTGGTGGTGGGCGCCTGTAGTCTCAGCTACTTGGGAGGCTGAGGCGGGAGAATGGCGTGAACCCGGGAGGCGGAGCTTGCAGTGAGGAGATCACGCCACTGCACTCCAGCCTGGGAGACACAGCGAGACTCCGTCTCAAAAAAAAAAAAAAACAAAACAAAAAAAAAAAAAAACATGATCCCATGACCAACTGTCCATGTCAGGGATGTTCTTATACCCCTTCATGTTAACTCCTGGCTGGATAAGCTGTACGAAAGCTAGGATTGTGACAGTTCCACCAAATGGAAACATCCTGCACTGAACACCAGGCAGTAAGAATGCATCTCTCACCATCAGCTTAGGCAGCACTTACCCAACCTGTAAAGTTTCAATATGGTGGTCTTTCTCTTTCTATCTCTAGATGTCTACATGTATTTTATATGTAATAGCTATAACACGATACAACACAATACAATGAGTGTGTGTGTGTCTTCAATATAGTTCTGCTGAAGTCTTCCAAATCTTTTTTCAATATACCAAGCTAGACTTTTTCAGAAAGAGGGAGCAAAAAATGAATGCAGAAGGCAACCTTATATAGTTAATTTGGAAACTGATCATTTCTGAAATTTTTTATAGAATTAACAACTCAAAGATCACCCTGGGCAAAGGCTTGAGATAGTTTAACTGTGTATTCCACCCAGTGCAGCCCCAAAAGGCCATGCTAAGCTTTCCGCAACAGTGATTCCCTCTCACCGACTTCCCTGCTTGCTAAAGGGCTAGGGATGCAGAGGCCACTCCACACAGAGGCCACTCCACACATCTGTCCAGAACCCAAGGCTCTAGCCACCTGACACTCCTGCAAGTGTGAATGTGTGCCCTGAAGGTAGCTGCCCTACAGGTGAGCTGAGATGCTATTTCCAGCAGGGTTAAGGGCTCTCAAAAGAAAAGAAAAAAGGCCAGGCGCGGTGGCTCACGCCTGTAATCCCTGCACTTTGGGAAGCCGAGGCAGGCGGATCATGAGGTCAGGAGATCAAGACTATCCTGGCTAACACGGTGAAACCCCGTGTCAACTAAAAATACAGGCCGGGCGTGGTGGCTCAAGCCTGTAATCCCAGCACTTTGGGAGGCCGAGACGGGCGGATCACGAGGTCAGGAGATCGAGACCATCCTGGCTAACACAGTGAAACCCCGTCTCTACTAAAAATACAAAAAACTAGCCGGGCGTGGTGGCGGCGCCTGTAGTCCCAGCTACTCGGGAGGCTGAGGCAGGAGAATGGCGGGAACCCGGGAGGCGGAGCTTGCAGTGAGCCGAGAACGCACCACTGCACTCCAGCCTGGGCGACAGAGCGAGACTCCGCCTCAAAAAAAAAAA
>NC_037679.1:77215838-77235227 GCF_003255815.1 Theropithecus gelada | reverse complement strand
AAAAAAAAAAAAAAAAAAAAAAAAAAAACTAAGAATACAAAAATTAGCCGGGCGTGGTGGCTGGCGCCTGTAGTCCCAGCTACTCAGGAGGCTGACGCTTCAGAATGGCATGAACCCGGGAGGTGGAGCTTGCAGTGAGCTGAGATGGCGCCACTGCACTCCAGCCTGGGTGACAGAGTGAGACTCCGTCTCAAAAAAAAAAAAAAGAAAAGAAAAAAGCACTGAGCCAATCCGAATGTGCACCCGAGCTCCCTCCCAACCTCCCACCAAAAACCACCTTTACTAACCTGTGCCCTTGGGGGGCCCTGAGCCCACATAATCGGAGAGGACTGTGCCACTGCTGATGTCATTGCCCTTCATGTTGACCACCAGGAAATGTTGCCATTCCCTGCACGAAGAAACACGGGATGTCAGCACCACAGAAGATCAGGAACACTCACTGCACAGCCAGCAACTGGGCATCGAGAACATGCTGGGTGCCAGAACACAGCCGCAAACAATAGTCCTCACTTTCTCAGAGGCTGGCACGAACCTCAGGGGTTTGCAGAAGAGCAGACCCAGCCCCTCCCACCCTCTTTTTCTAGAGCAAAGGTCAGCAACTTTCCATTAAAAGCCCAGAGAATAAATGTGTTAAGCTGTGGGGGCCGCAGTCTCTGCTGCAACTATTCAACTTGGCCTCGGCAGCACGAAAGCAGCCACAGATGACACACGGCTGTGCTCCAATAAAACATAACTGATGGACACTGACACGTAAATTTTGTCTAATTTCCACAGCAGAAAGTACTATTCTTCTTTCAATTTTTCACCAATCATTTAAAAATGGTAAAACCAGGCCGGGCGCGGTGGCTCACATCTGTAATCCCAGCACTTTGGGAGACTGAGGCGGGCAGATGACCTGAGGTCAGGAGTTCGAGAGCAGCCTGGCCAACATGGTGAAACCCCGTCTGTACTAAAAATACAAAAATTAGCCAGGCATGGTGGCGGGTGCCTGTAATTCCAGCTACTTAGGAGGCTGAGGCATGAGAATCACTTGAACCCGGGAGGTGGAGGTTGCAGTGAGCCAAGATCATGCCACTGCACTGCAGCCTGGGTGACTGACTGAGACTCTGTCTCAAAAAAATAAAAAATAAAAATGTAAAAACCATTCTTAGCTCATGGGGCCATACAAAAACAAGCCACAGGTAGATATGGCTCTCGGCTGTGAGTTACAGATACCCGCTGTAGGGGGCAAAAGGGCAGGAAAGGCATTCTCTGGCTTAAGCATGGGTGGGGGGATCCCAAACCAGGTCTACTTCTCCATGTCCAGCAAGGGACTTACACCCGATAAGTCATGCCTGCATGACCTGCTCTTCCTCGTCTTTCCCAACTCTCACCTGTATTTGGGATCCTTCCTGCTGGGAGCATCCGGGTCTGTCAGGACCAAGGTGTAGAGCTTCCCTGAATCAAGACCATCCCACGAAATGCTGGTGGGTCTATTCTTAACCTGTATGAAGGAATCAGTTTGGAGTAAAAAAGTCAGAAATGCTGAAGAAACTGGCTGGGTGTGGTGGCTCACGCCTGTAATCCCAGCACTTTGGGAGGCCCAGAAGAGAGGATCACTTGAGGTCAGGGGTTCGAGACCAGCCTGGCCAACACGGTGAAACCCGTCTCTACTAAAAATTCAAAAATTAGCTGGGCGTGGTGGCGGGCACCTGTAATCCCAGCTACTCGGGAGGCCGAGGTGGTGGGAGGATCGCTTGAGCTGGGGAGGCAGAGGCTGCAGTGAGCCAAGATCACCCCACTGCACTCCAGACTGGGCGACAGAGTGAGACTCTGTCTCGAAAAAAAAGAGAAATCCTGAAAAAACCGATACTCTTTCTTTGATCTCAGACTCTTCAAAGACAAAATGGAATAGATTTTTAATAAAATCAATGACCCTGTATTGACTGTAAGAGCCAGGAGCTGGAGTTTTATATACATCATTTATCTTATTTATTTATTTTGAGACCAGGTCTCCTTCTGTTCCCCAGTCCGCAGTGTAGTGATGCTATCAAGGCTCACTGTAGCCTCAACCTCCAGGGAGGGCTCAATCGATCCTTCCACCTCAGCCTCCTGAGTAGCTGGGAACTACAGGCTCACACCATCACGCCTGGCCAATTTTTTTTTTAGAGTTGGGGTCTTACTATGTTGCCCAGGCTGTGTATTATTTCAGTCCCAACAACACCACGGGGCTAGTGTCCCAGCACACTATTAACAGAAACAGATGAGGCTGGGATTCCAACCCTGGCACTGAGTCCCCCTCCCAAGGACACCCTTACATTGTCTGTCTGGAATCACAGGGTTTCTGGATTTGGTGATCACGAGGCTACCTGGGGCCTGCTAAAGTGAAATCTGCATTAACGTTTCAAAGTGCAACGTTTCAAACTGCATTAACATTTCAACGTGCAAAGAAAAGGAGAAAGTCAAGGTGGTGAGAGGGGGACAGGGAAACGGAGGCTATGTTAGATGGCCACTTCACATATAAACATCCAAAAAATTTAAATTCTGTGAACATCAAAAACAATGTAAGGTCGGGGCAGTTTATTTAACACTGTTGCCCGGAGCTTCATAACCAACTAGCAGTGGCGTCTGCAAATCTAGCTTCTTCACTTTCAGCAGCCCCAGCCGTGGGCGTGGGAGGTCAAACAGCAAAACTAAACCGTCGCCCTCCAGCGTTCCGGCTGCACGCTGTCGACCGATTTAACAAAAGAGAAATCGGCCGGCGCGCTCATCATCAGTTACATAATGCGTCACAGGCTCTCAGCCCTCCAAAGCGAGGCCTAAAATGCTGACGCCCTAGGGGAAGCTCTGGGGGCGGGGGCTTCCGAACGGCCACAGTCTACTCCGTCTCGGGGACGTCCCTCTCCAGCGCCCTGCCCCGTTGAGGGAGAGGGGGATCCGGCCTGTTTCCGGACCTAGGCCCCTCTTGGGCCCGAAGCCCGGGAAAAGTGAATGAATTTCTGCTGCAGGCCGAACCTGCCTGGCCACGCCACAGGCCAGGTTCCCGGTGCTCGAGGTGGCCCCCAGGCATGGGACACGGACCCCGGTACCTCTGCCCTGGGGGGCCTCGACACACGCAGGCTGAACCTCCCCACCGCCCCTGGCCCTGTCTCCGCTGGGTCCCACCCAGGCGGCCGGCAGAGGCCTCCGTGCCGGGCCGCGTGCTGCACGCCCGCCGCCCGGTGTACCTGAGTGGGCGTCAGCACTTTGCCCAGCTCGTCCAACGCCGCCCCGGCGTAGGTGACATGCAGCGGGTGCTGCGGCTGCTCGTCCACTTCTTGCAGGCTCAAGGGCCCGGACCACTTGCTGAGGTCCACCGGCATGGCGAGGCCAAGCAAAGCGTGCAGCCGGGCGGCAGCGGCAGGCTAGGCGCAGGCGGCAGCGGCGACACGGAGGCCTCAGCGCACTGACCCGGGAAGGCGCAGAACCAGCGACCAAGCGAGAGCACGCGCCCCAGCCACCGCCCGCCCCGCGCACCGCCCCACGCCACGCCCACCGCTGCCTGGCCTCTGATTGGCCGAAGCTGGCAGAGCAGGGCCGCTCGCGCTCCTGGGTCCATGCAACCTGCTCCGGGTGGCAGCCGAGTTCTCGGGAACCGCGGCTTGGCCTGCGAGGCTGTTGTTTCAAGAAATGAAAATAAAGGGCGCCCTGGAATAGGTCCGCCTAAGAGAGAGGTTCGTGCCTTACAAAGTGTCGCGCTGAAAAAAAAAAAAAAAGCAATTGAGTTCGCCTTGGTTTCGTTTTGGTTTTCTTAATTTTTTGTATGATTCTTTGCTCCACTTTCCAAGTTCAGCTATGTGGCCTGGCTCATACCTATATCGCCAGCACGTTGGGAGGCCAAAGCAGGAGGATCGCTTGAGCCCAGGAGTTTGAGACCATCCTGGACAACATAGCAAGACCCCATCTTTACAGAAAACTAAAAAAAAAAAAAAAAAGCTAGACACAGTGGTGCATGCCTGTAGTCCTAGCTACTCCGGAGTCTGGGGCGGGAGAATCACTTTTTTTTTTTTTTTCTGAGATGGAGTCTTGCTCTGTTGCCCAGGCTGGAGTGCAGTGGCCCGATCTCGGCTCATTGCAAGCTCCGCCTCCCGGGTTCACACCATTCTCCTGCCTCAGCCTCCCGAGTAGCTGGGACTACAGGCGCCCGCCACCACGCTCGGCTAATTTTTTGTATTTTCAGTAGAGACGTGGTTTCACCATGTTCGCCAGGATGGTCTGGATCTCCTGACCTCGTGATCCGCCCGTCTCGGCCTCCCAAAGTGCTGGGATTACAGGCATGAGCCACAGCGCCCGGCCAATCACTTCTTGAATCCAGGAGTTTGAGGCCATGGTGAGCTACGATCTTGCCACTGCACTACTGTCTGCGCTTCAGAGGGAGACCACATCTTCACACACACACACATACACACACACCAAATTCAGAAACTGTAAGGCCTTGCTTTTCTCTCGCACTTCTTTTTTTTTTTTTTTTTTTTTTTTTTTGAGACGGAGTCTCGCTCTGCCGCCCAGGCTGGAGTGCAGTGGCCGGATCTCAGCTCACTGCAAGCTCCACCTCCCGGGTTCACGCCATTCTCCTGCCTCAGCCTCCCGAGTAGCTGGGACTACAGGCGCCCGCCATCTTGCCCGGCTAGTTTTTTGTATTTTTTAGTAGAGACGGGGTTTCACCATGTTCGCCAGGATGGTCTTGATCTCCTGACCTCGTGATCCACCCGTCTCGGCCTCCCAAAGTGCTGGGATTACAGGCTTGAGCCACCGCGCCCGGCCTCTCTTGCACTTCTTAAAACGAGCCAGATTCTCTGTATTTTCACACAAGATCACTTGTCATGGTAATTGCCTGGTGAGAGCACCTGAGTGAACTTTTGAGCATTTAAATATATGGGGAAATGTATTTGTCCGTTTTCTCCACACAAAATTCGTCCTCACAAAAGTCCTGAGAAATGTTTGGGTTTTTTTTTTTTTTTTTTTTGAAAAACATTTTTAAACCGTATTTATTCATACCAAAACTGCTCTTACTGTGACCACCAACTGCTTGCTTTTTGCTTTTTGCTTTTTGCTGAATATGATGAGCACTATTTTTTTCTTTCTTTTTTTTTTTTTTTTTTGTTTTTTGAGACAGAGTCTTGCTCTGTCACCCAGGCTGGAGTGCAGTGGCCGGATCTCGGCTCACTGCAAGCTCCGCCTCCCGGGTTCAAGCAATTCTCCTGTCTCGGCCTCCCGAGTGGATGGGACTACAGGCATGCGCCACCGTGCCCAGCTAATTTTTGTATTTTTGGTAGAGACAGAGTTTCACCATGTTGGCCAGGCTGGTCTCAAACTCCTGACCTCGTGATCCAGGACAACATGGTGAAACTCCATCTCTACAAAAAAATACAAAAATTAGCCCGGTATGGAGGGATGTGCCAGTAATCACAGCTACTACCAAAGTTGAAGCAGGAGGCTCACCTGAGCCTGGGAGTTTGAGGCTGCAGTGAGCCATGATTGTGCCATTGCACTCCAACCTGGGGGACAGAGTGAGACCCTGTCTCTACAAAAAAAAAACAAAACAAAAAAGTCTTCAACATTTTAATGACTTATTCTTCTATAGATGCACCATCATTTATTAAACCATCATTTATTCAACAAGCCTCTTGATGTACTCTGTTTTGTTCATTGTTTTCCTTTTACAAATATCACTGAAGTGAACCTCCTTATACATATAGCTTTAAAAACTTGAAAGACTGTTTTTGGAAAGTTTTATTACATGGGAGCTTTTCTTAATTAGGTCAAAAAATACACACGTTATTTTTTGTTTGTTTGTTTTGAGACAGAGTCTTGCTCTGTCGCCCAGGCTGGGATGCAGTGGCACAACATGGTGAAACCCCATCTCTACTAAAAATATAAAAATTAGCCAGGCGTGATGGCACACACCTATAATCCCAGCTACTCAGGAGGCTGAAGCAGGAGAATCACTTGAACCTGGGAGGTGGAGGTTGCAGTGAGCCAAGATCGCACCACTGCACTCCAGCCTGGGTGACAGAGGGAGACTCTGTCTCAAAAAAAAAAAAAAAAAAAAAAAAAAGAAAGAAAAAGAAAAAAGAAAGAAATGTTTACAATATATTCTCTGAAGCCTGCTATTTGGAGGATTTTTTGGGGGGGGGTTCTCCACAACCCCTTATCATAACCCAGACGTTCCTTTCTATTGATAATAACTCTTTTAACCAATTGTGAATCAGAAAATTTAAAAATCTATCTATAACCTGAAAGCCCTCCCACTTCAAGTTATCCTACCTTTCTGAACCAATTTATTTATTTATTTTGTTTTTGAGACAGGGTCTCGCTCTGTCACCCAGGCTGGAATGCAGTGGTGCAATCATGGCTCACTGCAGCCTCAACTTCCCAGCTCCAGCGATCCTCCCACTTCCCACAGGTGTGTGCCACCACACCTGGCTATGTTTTGTATTTTTAGTAGAGACAGGGTTTTGCCACGTTGCCCAGGCTGGTCTCGAACTCCTGAGCTCAAGTGATCCACTGGCCTCCGCTTCCCAAAGTGCTGGGATTACAGATGTGAGCCACCACAGCTGGCCCCAATATATATCTTAAATGTATTTAATTGCTGTCTCATGTCTCCCTGAAATGTATAAATCCCAGCTGTGTCCAACCACCTCGGGCACATGTTCTCTGGGTCTCTTGAGGGCTGGGCCACAGGCCATGGTCACTCAGATTTGACTCGGAATGGATCTCTTCAAATGTTTTACAAAGTTTGACTCTTTTCATTGATGCTATTTATTCTGCTGGCCGCTTGTATTTCTGCCACGTGTGCCTCTTCTAGGCCAGGAGCTTGGGCAGGTGCTGGTTGAGGGTAGACTCAAATGAACCAGCCTGGAAAACTACGAGTTGTTTTTGTTTGTTGAAAGAGGACCAGGAAATTCACTGATGTGGTTATTCAGTGGAATGGCTTCATGCCAGTTTCACTCATTGCGCTTCTGCAAGAGAAATTGTTTAATAAGGAAATTTAGGGCCGGGGGCGGTGGCTCATGCCTATAGTTCCAGCACTCTGGGAGGCTGAAGCAGGTGGTTCACCTGAGGTCAGCAGTTGGAGACCAGCCTGGCCAACATGGTGAAACCCCTGTCTGTGAAAAATACAAAAATTACCCGGGCGTGGTGGTGAGCGCCTCTAATCCCAGCTACTCGGGAGGCTGAAGCAGAAGCATCGCTTGAACCTAGGAGGCGGAGGTTGCAGTGAGCCAAGATTGTACCACTGCACTCCAGGCTGGGCGACACAGCAAGACTCCGTCTCAAAACACAACAAAACAAAACAAAAATAATTATGAGGGAATTTTGGACAAAAACAAAGTTCTGTCCTTAGCTCGAATTCAGAAACTGTTGTGGCCATGCCAGTGACTTGCAACTGCCACTCCAGGGGACTGAGGTGCTGGCTGCTGGCCAAGGATATGCACGGAGACACTGTTCTGAGAATTAACCATTAACAGGTCACCAGGATTCCACTTGTCAGATTTTTCCTATCGAGACTGTTTTTTTTTTTTTTTTTTTGCCTTTTCTCTTTGAGAAAGCATTTGAAAATACCCCCTATGGCCGGGCGCGGTAGCTCACACCTGTAATCCCAGCACTTTGGGAGGCCGAGGTAGGTGTATCACGAGGTCAGGAGGAGATCAAGACCATCCTGGCTAACATGGTGAAACCCCATCTCTACTAAAAATACAAACAAATTAGCTGGCCATGGTGGTGGGCTCCTGTAGTCCCAGCTAATCAGGAGGCTGAGGCAGGAGAATGGCTTGAACCCGGGAGGTGGAGCTTGCAGTGAGCCGAGATCGTGCCACTGAGCTCCAGTCTGGGTGTCAGAGGGAGACTCCGTCTCAAAAAATGAAAAAAAAAGAAAATACCCTCTATGTTCTCACTTAATCTCCTGCAGTCCTGAGTTGATGCAGACGACCACACATCCAAAAGGAAACCAGGTCTGTCAAATCTTGCGTAAACTCGGGGAAGCCTCATCATGCAGACTTCAGCAATATTACAGTAGTTATCATTCAGGCCAGGCGCAGTGGCTCATGCCTATAATCCCAGCACTTTGGGAGGCCAAGGCGGGCAGATCGCTTGAGGCCAGAAGATCGAGACCGGCCTGACCAACATGGTGAAATCCCGTCTCTACTAAAAATAGAAAGATTAGCCAGGAGTGGTGGAGGGCACCTGTAATCCCAGCTACTCAGGAGGCTGAGGCAGGAGAATGGTGTGAACCCAGGAGGTGGAGGCTGCAGTGAGCTGAGGTCACGCCACTACACTCCAGCCTGGGCAACAGAGTGAGAACCTCTCTCAAGAAAAGTAAAATAATTAGTGATCATTCAAACCAGAATCCTGACCATCTTTGGGAAGAATGGCTTGCTTTGTGTCTTCAACAGAATACCTGCCACACCCACAGCTCCTAGGACGTCCTCAGGGGCCCATCCACTGACACTCCTCCCACCTGCAGCCAATTCAAAGGCTTCTCAAACCACCTATGAAATGGCCTGACTCTACAGCCTGACCTGGACCAATCAGATTCGAGCTACTGCGGCTGTACAAACTGGTATTTTAAAAGAAGAAGGCCGGGTGTGGTGGCTCATGCCTGTAACCTCAGCACTTTGGGAGGCCAAGGTAGGAGATCACTTGAGCTCAGGAATTTGAGACCATTAAGAGCCTAGTGGCCCATGCCACTAGGCCCAGCTATTTTTTTTTTTTTGTATTTCGTGTAGAGACAAGGTCTCACTATGTTGCTCAGGCTGGTCTCAAACTCCAGGCAGATCACCCGAGGTCAGGAGTTTGAGACCAGCCTGGCCACATGGTGAAACTCCGTCTCTACTAAAAATACAAAAATTAGCCGGGTGTGGTGGTGGGTGCCTGTAATTCCAGCTACTTTGGAGGCTGAGTCAGAACTGCTTGAACCTGGGAGGCGGAGGTTGCAGTGAGCTGGTATCATGCCACTGCACTCCAGCCTGGGCAACAAGAGCGAGACTCAGTCTCAAAAAAAAAAAAAAAAAGAAGAGAAAACTAATTTGTTCATGTACTGAGATGCTGGTGGGTGATTGACTTCAGGAGTGTCTGGATCCAGGGACTTAACTAATACCTTAGGTATCTGTCTTCCATGTTTCCACCTGTGGGGTGGCTTCAATTTCATGTAGACTCCCCCTTCGCGTTTCCAGATAACCATTCTGGTAGGCAGTTTCTAAGATGGACCCAGTGAACCCCACGTCCTGGTATTCATGGCCCCACATGCTTCCCTCCCCTTGAGTAACTTGCTTCTAATTAATAACATGACATGTAAACGGGATGTCCCTTCTGATTAAGTTATGTAAGGCTGGGTCAGGTGTACTGGTTCACGTCTATAATCCTAGCACTTTGGGAGGCCGAGGCAGGAGGATTGCTTAAGCCCAGTAGCTCAAGACCAACCTGGGCAACATCGTAAGACCCCCATCTCTCCAAAAAATTTAAAAATTAGCCAGGTATGGTGGCACACCTGTAGTCCCAACTACTCAGGAGGCTGAGGCTGGAGGATGGCTTGAGCCTAAGAGTTCAGGGCTGCAGTAAACCGTCATCATGCCACTGCACCCCAGCCTGGGTGACAGAGCAAGACCGTATCTCAAACAACCTACGACGTGCAGACAGGATGTCACTTCCGATTGAGTTGTATAAGGCCGTGGCTTCCGTCTTGCTAGCTCGCGCTGTCCATTGCTTTCTCAGCTCGCAGGCCTCTGGGAAGCAAGCCATCGTGTGGCAGCAGGCCCATGTGGCAAGGAACCAAGGGCAGCTTCCGGCCAAGAGCCAGCCGGGACTTGAGGCCCTAGCCCAACCACCCCTCCAGGAACTGAATTTTGCCAATAACCACTGAGTGACCTTGGAAGCAGATCCTTCCCCCAAAAGCCCGGCTTTCGGGTGAGTGTGGAGTACAGGTCCTGGCTGAAAACCTAGGGGAGATTCTTCAGGCCTGCCTGACTGTGGGCAATGACGAAGGCTTTCCCTGGCCGGCTTTGGGGAAAGCTGCCCTCCCCACACCACATTGGATGCCCAGCCTATGCACTGCAGTGTCTGAAAGGAGCTGGAGTCAGGAGCTCCAGCGGTCCTGGCCGGCCATGCTTTTGAACACGTTTGCATTCCTAACCAGGCAGCACGTTTGATCCTAGGTCTCCTTATCTGGGGCCTCGGGCAGAGGTCTTTGGCGCTTCTGCCAAGACCTCCTTCTGGGGATGGGAGGGGAAAACCTTGAACCCACTGTTTCCCACTCTGATTTCATATCCAGTACTTTTCCACTCCTGGCCCTTATACCATCACAATCAAGTGATAAAGCTTTACCTCTTTCATTTTTGGCTTATTGCCTTTTTTTTTGCTTTTTCTTTTGAGACAGGGTCTTGCTTTGTCACCCAGGCTGGAATGCAGTGGTGCAATCATGGCTCACTACAGCCTCAGCCACATGGGCTCAAGTGATCCTCCCACCTTGACCTCTTGAGTAGCTGGGACTACAGGTGTGCACCACCATGCCCTGCTAATTTTTCGATTTTTTTTTTTTTTTTTTTAGAGACAGGGTCTCACTATGTTGTTGAGGCTGGTCTCAAACTCCTGGGCTCAAGTTATCCTCCTGCCTTGGCCTCTCAAAGCGTTTGGATTACAGGTGTGAGCCCAGTGCACCTGGCCGATGGCTTATTGCTTAATTGTCTACTTGGACACCTGACACCTCAGCTCGCTCTCCCAGCTTGAGTAAGGTTTTGACAATGAGATGCGAGACCTGGCTGACACTTATTGAAGCCTCGTGAGACCCTGGGTCAGCAGAAGACCCAGCTCTGGTATCCCCACACCCCTGATCTATAGAAATTATAAGATAATAAAGTCCAGGCGCGGTGACTCACGCCTGTAATCCCAACACTTTGAGAGGCCGAGGCAGGCAGATTACCTGAGGTCGGGAGTTCCAGACCAGCCTGACCAACATGGAGAAACCCTATCTCTACTAAAAATACAAAATTATAGCTGGGCGTGGTGGCTCATGCCTGTAATCCCAGCATTTTGGGAGGCCGAGGGAGGCAGATCACGAGGTCAGGAGCTCAAGACCATCCTGGCCAACATGGTGAAACCCCGTCTCTACTGAAAATACAAAACAGGCCGGGCGCGGTGGCTCAAGCCTGTAATCCCAGCACTTTGGGAGGCCGAGAAGGGCGGATCACAAGGTCAGGAGATCGAGACCATCCTGGCTAACACGGTGAAACCCCTTCTCTACTAAAAAATACAAAAAACTAGCCGGGCGAGGTGGCGGGCACCTGTAGTCCCAGCTACTCGGGAGGCTGAGGCAGGAGAATGGCGTAAACCCGGGAGGCGGAGCTTGCAGTGAGCTGAGATCCGGCCACTGCACTCCAGCCTGGGCGACAGAGCGAGACTCCGTCTCAAAAAAAAAAAAAAAAAAAAGAAAAGAAAATACAAAACAATTAGCTGGGCATGGTGGCAGGTGCCTGTCATCCCAACTACTCGGGAGGCTGAGGCAGAATTGCTTAAACCTGGGAGGCAGAGGTTGCAGTGAGCTGAGATCATGCCTCTGTACTCCAACCGGGGAGACAGAGCTAGACTCCCTGGGCGGCAGAGCGAGATTTTGTCTTAAAAAAAAAAAAAGAAAGAAAGAAAAGAAAAGAAAAAGAAATACAGGTAGGAAACATAAAAGCAAAAGATGCCTTCTGTAAGTAGCAAATGAGTGATGCACACACCAATGCAGAGATCTTGTTAATCAGCTTGAGAGAGCAGCATCTAAGCAGGTGAGTAAGCGCCTTGCATGTGTACACAGCTGATATTAATTATGTATGATATTGGCCACTTAATTAAAACAGATTCCATCTCTACTTATCAAAATGTTCTGAGTTTCTGCAAGCTCCAGAATTTTCTGCAAGCTCCAGAAATTGAGAAACTTTATTCATTAAAACACATCAACCTGGAATTTATTTCTACTTCTCCAACTGTTTTGACTTAGTCATGTTTATCTGTAGTGAACATTTGACCAAAAGTTCAAGGTAAGTAAAGAAAGATTAGATTTAGGCCGGGCGCGGTGGCTCAAGCCTGTAATCCCAGCACTTTGGGAGGCCGAGGCGGGCGGATCACGAGGTCAGGAGATCGAGACCATCCTGGCTAACATGGTGAAACCCCGTCTCTACTAAAAATACAAAAAACTAGCCGGGCGTGGTGGCGGGAGCCTGTAGTCCCAGCTACTCGGAGGCTGAGGCAGGAGAATGGCCTGAACCTGGGAGGCGGAGCTTGCAGTGAGCCGAGATCGCGCCACTGCACTCCAGCCTGGGTGACACAGCGCGAGACTCCGTCTCAAAAAAAAAAAAAAAGAAAGATTAGATTTAAAAGTGTTGCCAAGCCAATTCCCTAGAGTTGGATCAAAGTTCTAGAAGGGCAAATGTCACATATACAGAAATGTGACTGGGCACCATGGCTCACACCTGTAATCCCAGCACTTTGGGAGGCCGAGGCAGGTGGATCATTTGAGGGTAGGAGTTTGAGACCAGCCTGGCCAACATGGTGAAACCCTGTCTCTACTAAAAATACAAAAAAGCCGGGCATGGTGACACACACCTGGAACCCCAGCTACTCAGGAGGCTGAGGCAGGAGAATCGCTTGAACCTGGGAGGCGGAGGTTGCAGTGAGCGGAGATCGCGCCACTGCACTCCAGCCTGGGTGACAGAGTGACACTCCGTGACAAAAAAAAAAAAAAAAGAACAAAAAATTCAAAAATTAGCTGGTGGGGTGGTGGGTGCCTGTTGTTCCAACTGCTTAAGAGGCTGAGATGGGCCGGTCGTGGTGGCTCATGCCTGTAATCTCAGTACTTTGGGAGGCCCAGGAGGGTGGATCACCTGAGGTCGGGCATTCGAGACCAGCCTGACCAACATGGACAAACCCCATGTCTACTAATAATACAAAATTAACCGGGTGTGGTGGTGCATGCCTGTAATCCCAGCTACTCAGGAGGCTGAGGCAGGAGAATCGCTTGAACCCGGGAGGTGGAGGTTGCGGTGAGCCCAGATCGTGCCATTGCACTCCAGCCTGGGCAACAGGAGTGAAACGCCATCTGAAACAAGACAAAACAAATAAAATATATATATATACACATACATACACACACATACATGCCTGGTGCAGTGGCTCACACCTGTAATCCCAGCACTTTTGGGAGGCCAAGGAGGCCAGATTGCTTGAACCCAGGAGTTTGAGACCAGCTGAGCAACATGGCGAAACCCATCTCTACAAAAAATGCAAAACCTAGCCAGGTGTGGTGGCCCTCACCTGTGGTCCCAGCTACTCCAGGCTGAGGCAGGAGGGTCACTTGAGCCTAGGAGGTGGAGGTTTCACTAAGCCAAGATCACGCCACTGCACTCCAGCCTGGGCAACAGAGAGAGGCTCAAAAAACAATAACATATAGTGTGTGACCTTATTTATGTCTTTAAAAATATATGTATGGGCTGGGCACAGTGGCTCATGCCTGTAATCCCAGCACTTTGAGAGGCTGAGGTGGGCGGATCACCTGAGGTTGGGAGTTCGAGACCAGCTTCAACATGGAGAAACCCCATCTCTACTAAAAATACAAAATTAGCCGGGTGTGGTGATGCATGCCTGTAATCCCAGCTACTCAGGAGGCTGAGGCAGGAGAATTGCTTGAACCCGGGAGGCAGAGGTTGCAGTGAGCCAAGATTGTGCCATTGCACTCCAGCCTGGGCAACAAGAGCGAAACTCTGTCTCAAAAATATATATATGTTAATATGTCATATATAATGCATATAAATGCATAGCTGGAAGAATAAACAACAAATAGTTAACTGTGATGTTTCTTTAGAGAGAGATAAAAAATGTGGAAAGATTTTTTTTTTTTTTTTTTTTTTTGAGACAGTTTCGCTCTTGTTGCCCAGGCTGGAGTGCAGTGGTGCGATCTCGGCTCACTGCAACTGCCACCTCCCAGGTTCAAGGGATTCTTCTGCTTCACCCTCCCGAGTAGCTGGGATTACAGGCATGCACCACCATGCCCGACTAATTTTGTATTTTTAGTAGAGACAGGGTTTCTCCATGTTGATCAGGCTGGTCTCAAACTCCCAACCTCAGGTGATCCGCCCACCTCGGCCTCCCAAAGTGCGGAGACTACAGGAGTGAGCCACAGCTCCTGGCCTGCTGGGAGCTTTTTTGAGTAAGGTATACAGAAGGAGAGATCCCTGGTGATCAAAGCTGCTTGGGTTCCTGGGTCGATCAAACTTCTGGGTGCCATCAAGAAACTAAGAATCGGCTGGGCACGGGGGCTCACGCCTGGGAGGCACAGACAGGTGAATCGCTTGAGCCCAGGAGTTCGAGACCCACCTGGGCAACACAGTGAGACCACATCTCTACAAAAAATACAAAACATTAGCCGGGCGTAAGCGCACGCACCTGTGGTCCCAGGTACTCGTGAGGCTGAGGTGGGAGGGTGGCTTGAGCCAGGGAGGTCCAGGCTGCAGTGAGCCGTGATCACACCAATGAATTCCAGCTGGGTGACAGAGTGAGCCCCTGTCTCAAACAAACAAAAACTTTAACAACTGCCGGGCACGGTGGCTCATGCCTGTAATCCCAGCACTTTGGGAGGCGGAGGCAGGTGGATCACCTGAGGTTGGGAGTTCGAGACCAGCCTGACCAACATGGAGAAACCCTATCTCCATTAAAAATACAAAATTGGCCGGGCATGGTGGCACATGCCTATAATCCCAGCTACTAGGGAGGCTGAGGCAGGAGAATCGCTTGAACCTTGGAGGCAGAGGTTGCGGTGAGCCATGATCATGCCATTGCACTCCAGCCTGGGCAAACAAGCGTGAAACTCCGTCTAAAAAAAAAAAAACAAAACTTTAACAACTGTTCATCCTGAAGCAATTTAGTGTGCTGCCTCCTCCAGAGACTTCCTCTTTAAAAAAATAAAAATATGCCAGGCATGGTGGCTCATGCCTGTAATCCCAGCACTTCGGTAGACCAAGGCAGGTGGACCGCTTGGGGTCAGGAGTTTGGGACCAGCCTGAGCAACATGGCAAAAATCCATCTCTACCAAAAATACAAAAATTAGCTGGGCATGATGGAGGGCACCTGTAATCCCAGCTACTTGGGAGGCTAAGGCAGGAGGATCACTTGAAACCAGGAGGTGGAGTTTGCAGTGAGCTGAGATCACACCACTGGACTCCAGCCTGGGCGACAGAGCGAGACCCTGTCTCAAAAAAAAAAATACTAAATAATTAATTAAAAATAAAAATAAAATAAAAATAAATCCAGGAAGCACAATGTTTAGCCAAAAGAATAAATCTACAGCTGCAGAATTTTGAATAGAAATAGGTCAGCAACAAAAGTTATTTGCGGCCGGGCGCAGTGACTCATGCCTGTAATCCCAACACTTTGGAAGGCCGAGGCAGGTGGATCACAAGGTCAGGAGTTTGAGACCAGCCTGGCCAGTATGGTGAAACCACATCTCTACTGAAAATACAAAAATTAGCCGGGCTTGGTGGCGGATGCCTGTAATCCCAGCTACTCGGGATGCTGAGGCAGGAGAATCCCTTGAACCCAGGAGGCGGAGGTTGCGGTGAGCTGAGATTGCACCACTGCACTCCAGCCTGGTGACAGAGCTTTCGTCAAAATGGGGGTCTCACTATGTTTCCCAGGCTGTTCTGAAACTCCTGGCCTCAAACCATCCTCCCATCCCAGCCTCCCAAAGTGCCAGGATTACAGGCGTGAGCCAGCCAGGCTTATTGCAGTTTTGATTTACATTTCTCTGATGATTAATGATGTTGAACATTTTTTCATGTTTGTTGGCTGCTAACATGTCAAGAAGTGTATTTATATTAATAATTAGCAATTATTGATTATCTCCTTCCTGCTGGCAACTTTTATTGACTGCCATAAACTGAAGTTCAGAGAAGGGAAAAATACCTCTTCCTAAAGACACAGAGATACATAAACAAACCTGACAAATAGGAGGACCAAAACCTATGTACAGTGCCTCACCCCTCGGAGGAATTAACAAAAATGTAGGTAGCTGTTGGAACACAGAAACAGTAGTCCAGGGTCATTTTGTGTGTGGGATAAAGGTCCTCTAATCTATCTAGTTCCCACAGATAGCACAGCACAGACACCAGTGTTCATACACAAAAGTCCATTCTTTGAATTATCACAAGAAAATATTGCCTTGTGCATACTGTGCTCTGTGGAAAGTGTCGGGGAGCTATATGTGATACATTTTAGAAATATCAGGATTAGACAAGCGGGTGAGCCCTGCCTTTGTCCATGAGCTGTGACCTTAAGCAATGTTTAACAACTCTGGGACACTTTTCCTCCCTTGGAAGGTGAAGGCTATTGGTTGAACCAATAATCTCTGAAATTTTTGGAGTTCCATGAAGCTTGAACCAACTATTATCTTTGAGATGACCTTGGCTGTGGAACCCAGGTTCTGTTGAGGGCCGAGAGCGCCACCTGGTGATTCCAGTTTGTAAGTGAGTTATTATTACTACCTTTTTTCCCACTTCCTGGGCCAGACCGACCCAGTTTAGAATTCCAGTTTAGACCAGCAGGATTGGCTTTTTTGTTTTGTTGGGGCTCAGAAACAGAGGCGTTGATACACTGAACTGAAGAAGGATCTCTCTGATAATTCCCTCCCCTCCAAAAGCACAGGAAGTTCCTTTATCTACCTAAAATCCAGACCCCCCCAATTAGAAGCAATTGCTCTTTCTTTCCCTCCCTGTTATCTCTTTATCTATTGCAGAAAGGAAGACCCAGAAGGTAACCACACCTGAACAGATCCTTTCACAAGATAATGTCAGGCTCATTCACATTTCAAAGACATCTATTTACAAGTTAATTTCTCTTCTAGTTCCCGACCCATTCATTTCCCTAGTAATCCTTTATTTCCCCCTAAATTTCTTTTTTCCCCCGCCAATAACCCATTTTGCCAGGATGGAAACCCCTGTCTTTCTGTAATCTCAAAATGATATTTAGTGTTCCAAATTCCCTTGAGTTGTGGGTAATTCCTCTGTAGTTTCCCTGCTTGTTCACATTAATAAATCTACATGCCTTTTCTCCAATTAATCTGCCTTTTGTTGAATTGATCGTTCTTTCGTTCTTTCTTTCTTCCTTTCTTTCTTCTTATTTTCTTTTTATTTATTTTTTAATCTAAAGCTGGCATCTGGTTCCAGGCTTCTTTCCTCAAAAAATTTGTAACTAGAATTTCATTTCTTTCTTTTTTTTTTTTCCTGAGTGAGAGCCTTTCTCTCTGTCACCCAGGCTAAAGTGACAATCCAGTGAACTCCTGACCTCAGTTCAGGACCTGATCTCAGGTCACGATCTTGGCTCACTGCAACCTCCATCTCCTGGGTTCAAGCAATTCTCTTGCCTCAGCCTCCCAGGTAGCTGGGAATACAGGCGTGCACCACCATGCCCAGCTAATTTTTATATTCTTAGTAGAGACGGGGTTTCACCATGTTGGCCAGGCTGGTCTGCTGACCTCAAGTGATCTGCCCACCTCGGCCTCCCAAAGTGCTGTGATTACAGGCATGAGCCACCATGCCTGGCCTGTAACTAGAATTTCTATACATCTCTGAAATGCATGCATATCAAAACTCATTGTGCAGACCCTGGCTGACATTAAGGGATCAAAATGTCTACAAATGTAATCATGTATCGTGACCTGCACAGCTAATGTGGTCCAAATTACCCTTAAGCTCCCGCTTTTAGGTCCATAAATACCTGGAAGGAAAATTCACCGCAGGGCACTCAGTCTTCTCGTGCTGAGGAGCCCCGCTGCACTTTCATGCAGTGTTCTTTCTAATAAATTTTTGCTTTTTTCAGACCTATACTGACATCAGTAAATTCTTTTTACTAACCTACAACCTGCGAGCCCACCACTTGCCAGTGACGGGCTCTGACATCTTGTCCAGCAGGGATGGTCTCACTCTGTTGCCTAGCCTAGAGGGCAGTGGTGCAATCATAGCTCACTGCAGCCTCGAATTCCTGGGCTCAAGTGATCCTCCCATCTCAGCCTCCTGAACTGCTGGGACCACAGGAAAGCATCACCACACCCAGCTAATTTTTTAATTTGTTGTAAAGATGGGTCTAACCATGTTGCCCAGGCTTATCACAAAGTTCTCAATGTCCCCACCCCCCAACCCAAGTTTAAGAACAACTACTGGCCAGGCATGGTGGCTTATGCCTGTAATCCCAGCACTTTGGGAGACTGAGGCAGGTGGATCACCTGAGGTCAGGAGTTCGAGACCAGCCTGGCCAACATGGTGTAACCCTGTCTCTACTAAAAATACAAAAATTAGCCAGGCGTGGTGGTGGGTGCCTGTAATCCCAGCTACTTGGGAGGCTGAGGCAGGGGAGAATCGCTTGAATCCGGGAGGCGGAGGTTTCAGTGAGCCGAGATCGTGCCACTGCACTCCAGCCTGGGAGACAGAGTGAGACTTCTTCTCAAAAAAAAAAAAAAAAAAAGCCGGGCGCGGTGGCTCACGCTTGTAATCCCAGCACTTTGGGAGACAGAGACGGGCGGATCACGAGGTCAGGAGATCAAGACCATCCTCGCTAACATGGTGAAACCCCGTCTCTACTAAAAATACAAAAAATTAGCTGGGCGTGGTGGCGGGTGCCTGTAGTCCCAGCTACTTGGGAGGCTGAGGCAGGAGAATGGCGTAAACCTGGGAGGCGCAGCTTGCAGTGAGCCGAGATCGCGCCACTGCACTCCAACCTGGGCAACAGAGTGAGACTTCGTCTCAAAAAAAAAAAAAAAAAAAATCACTACTGTAGGGAATGCTATAACCCAGGGCAGCATTTTATAAACATGGACTTGAGGCTATGACTATCTGGAAAGTTATTTCATGTCCCTGAGCCTCAACTTCCTCATCTGTAAAACGATAATGTAACTGCCCAGTGGTTCACTTTGCCTGCTGCCTAGACAGAGCGGATTTATTAAGACAGGGGAGGCCAGGCGTGGTGGCTCACGCCTGTAATCCCAGCACTTTGGGAGGCCAAGGCGGGTGGATCACCTGAGAACAGGAGTTCGAGACCAGCCTGCCCAACATAGTGAAACCCCATCTCTACTGAAAATACAAAAATTAGCCAGGCATGGTAGCAGGCACCTGTAATCCCAGCTACTCAGGAGGCTGAGGCAGGTGAATCACTTGAACCTGGGAGGCGGAGGTTGCAGTGAGCCAAGATCGCGCCATTGCACTCCAGCTTGGGGGATAAGAGTGAGACTTCATCTCAAAAAAAAAAAAGAAAAAAGGGGCCGGGCGCGGTGGCTCAAGCCTGTAATCCCAGCACTTTGGGAGGCCGAGACGGGCGGATCACGAGGTCAGGAGATCGAGACCATCCTGGCTAACA